>NC_069717.1:27610983-27650983 GCF_027358585.1 Pangasianodon hypophthalmus
GAAAACTGTTACAAAGCACTGACACTGGAGACTCCTTCCACATCTCCTTTACACAAAACCTCACCATATCATTTGTTAAATAAAACAATAACATAAGTGCATTCATAAAAACCTGTGATTTGTAGCTGCATTACAGTCAGAGCTGCTGTTACAGAAAACTAATCAACACCTTCTGACCAATCAGAATCCAGAATTCAAAAGTGGAAGATGTTATTTATTATTGTAAGGTGTTATTATTCTAAGTTTAATCAACATAAAGGACAGAAAAAGAGAGAAACTGAGAAACGACTAATGTACATTTCTAACCATATTATGCAAGAACTTCAAGAAGACTGCAAAACAAAATTATTTATTTAAAAAAAAAAGAAGCATATCTACTTTAGAAGCATTATAGCTGGCTGCATCCCAAATGCCCACTTAAAGCCAATATATGTGCACTACATAGGGAGCAATATAAGGGCTTTTATTGCCTATGTAGTGCACTTCAAGAAGCCATTTGGGATTGATCCAATTCCAGTGTTAACTACCCTTTTAGGCAACTATAATTGATACCAGTGATGCTATGACTTGGCTAGCTTTTCTGAACAATCTCAAATCACTCACCTCTAACGATACAAATAATTAAAATCAAAATAAAAATGAAATAAACGCGTCTAAAATAATAACCAGCATTCGTTTTAATGCTAGCCAGCTAGCAGGCTTTAAGCTAACAAGAGCTGAAGCTAAGCCAGATAGCTTACTTGCTAAAAAAAAAAAAAAAAAAAGGCCTTACCTTGAAAATCTTTCTACGTCCCACTTTTTGATAACTATATGAAATAAAATAAAATGATAAAATGTCCCATGGTAAACACACATCGAAACAACTGGCGATGTTTCGCTAGCAAAAACTCATCACTTCCTCATCCTGCTCCATGTCATCCACCCACCAAATATGGCCATGTAGCAAATACAGATCTAGTGCACTACATAGGGTGCCTAGCAAACCGTTAATATTACGCCTGATGTAGTGACCCTATGTAGGTAGCAGGTGGACATTTAGAATTCAGCCCCAGTGTGGAGTGTAAATAAAGGCAAAGCTGAGCGCTGCAGCTTTACGCCGCCATCTTGTGGTTCAAATAAGATTTACTGACTACAAAATAAACTCGAGCTTATCTTGTTTTTTAATGGATATTATCAGTTTAAGTACGACAATCCACTTTTAATTTAACTCTAATCCTTAGTCTGACAGCTAGTAGTAATATTAAAAAATCATTTATTTCATAGACTAGTTCACATTTAATCCAAGTAAGGAATCCATTTTGAAGGATTTTATGTCAAAACACAGGATGATGCTTATTAATTTATATATTTTCTCTTGGTTATGAGATAAAATGAGATAAGATCAGATGAGATAAGACTTTAATCTTAAAATGTATCCATGATTTAATGACACATCATGACCAAAAATGATTAAGACTGAGAAATTCAGTGCACAGATCAGCATTAATCGTTCAATTTAGTTCATTGTTAGTGTATTCTTTAGTTACTATCTGAGGTTTATACCGCATAACCACACTGCTGTGGGATGTCCATAAAAGAATGTAGAGATTACATGACTTTTAGACACTCGGCATACAAAATGTAGACACTAACACAACATTATGAGATGACAGTGATCCTGATCCCTTCTGCTCTCCGGACCTGAGTGATCCATCCTGCTGGGGATGGCCCACATGGACGGCCTGAAGATCATTGGAATTGCTGGGGATGGCCCACATGGACGGCCTGAAGATCATTGGAATTGCTGGGGATGGTGGCGCATGGAGATGGCTCTGGACTGCGGTTCATATGGGCAGTTGTACTGTGATGGCTTTGGGGCTGCGGTTGTCACGGGCAGTTCTGCACTCAGGTCTCCATCAGTGGACAGTGGATAGATTCAACAACACAGACTTCATGTGAAAACTATAATGAATTTCCTGGTCACACAATTGCACTATTTCTCCATGTAGTACACAGTTACAGAAGGGATTTATTTATAATCACACTATCCGATGTCACCCAGATGAGGATGGGTTCCCTTTTGAGTCTGGTTCCTCTCAAGGTTTCTTCCTCGTATCATCTCAGGGAGTTTTTCCTCACCACCATCACCTCTGGCTTTCTCATTAGGGATAAGTTCATACATTTACAATTTATATCCTGAACGTATTTATTTCTCTAAAAATGCTTTGTGACAATGTCCATTGTTAAAAAGCGCTATACAAATAAAATTGAATTGAATTTTTGCTATAATTTGTCATAATTATCTGTTTATAGTTACATTCAGTGTTGTGAAATAAGTCCTGTTCTACATTACATTATAGCAGCTATAAAGAGTCATTCTCTATAATATAAATTATAATATAATATATAATATAAATTCAGTGCACAGATCAGCATTACACTTTCAATTTAGTTCATTTTTAGTGTATTCTTTAGTTACTATCTGTGGTTTATAGCTCATAACCACACTGCTGTGGGATGTCCATAAAAGCATGTAGAGATTACATGACTTTTAGACACTCGGCATCCAAAATGTAAAGACTAACACAACATATTTTGTGTTCATTAAAACCTCTTTCACGTTATATTGTGAAATCTGTGTGTCCATGTGATTTTATATGTCCATGATGCAGATTTTTTAGCAGTCTATCAGTAATAATAGACTATAAATGTCTTTCAGTAAATGTCTTTAAATCTCGGTGAGTGTTCTCTGTGAAAGATTGAAATGTTCAGATATGCAAACCATCTCTGATCCTGCATGAGTTTAATGTCACTTTGTGCTAGAATTCCCACTAACTTCTTTCAAACTTTACTTCATTTTGTATCACGCTACCCTCAAGTTGAAAACTTGAAAACAGATGAAGCAAAAAGGATGATATAAATTTGATCACAATAATTAGTGATGCGAAACAAGTTAGTTCCTGTTCTAACTTACATTACAGCAGCTAAAAACTGTTGTTCCCTCTCTTGAAGTTAAGATATAAAATATATAAAAGCTTTCCAGGGATATAAGACACCATGTGATTGAGCCAAGTGGGCGGAGCTTAAAAGCTTATTCAGAGTTTCAGATAATGTGCTGGTCAGACAAGTGGACAGTTTTAACATTTTTTTTTAATTACTACATTATAAGAAAAGACATGTTATAGACACAATTTTTCTAAAAATGTGAAAAATTATTGACCAAAATCAGCACGGTGGTGAGTGTGTGTAATCATGAAGATAGAATTATTTCATTTAAAAAACAAAAGAAATTATATGAATGTTTTTTTTTTTATTTAGATTTTATCCAAAAGCAGTATCTCTAAGTGAAAAAGTGAAAAGGAAAAAAAAAAAAAAATCAGACCACAGACAGAAACATTTTCATATTTTCTTAGGATTTAAACAGTGGTTGTGTGAAGCCTTCATTCATGTCCTGCTCTCGCACACAAAGTCAACAGAAAGTGCTAGAAAACCGTCACTGCAGGATCAGAGCACACAGCGTGAGTTTTAGCTTCAGCTTATATAGAACACACCCCATACACACACACACACACACACACACACACACACACACACACACAAAGGAATCTAACATCAGATATATTTGCATTTAAAAAAAAAAAAAAAAAAGACATCATTATAACAAAAACAGAAACATTACGTATTTTTTTGGTCACAAGTTCCACAGAAAATAGAATTGCAGTTCAAAACGACAATAAATTTCTTTCGAGTCCTGAATCAGTGGCTCACCCACCACTTTTATGTTCATATGGCTGTGTAAAGTCGACATCATTCTGTTTACATTCAGCGTGACAAACATGAGCTGAGACCTCGAAACACACACACACACACACACACACAGATGAGCTCATTTATCATGACAAAAGAGCACAAAAATTTCACAATCAAGCAACTAAAATCTCTGAAATCTTCAGGGCTGCACCGATACGATACTTTATAACCGCATCAGGGCTGATATGATATTGTAGTTTATCACAAAGTATCACAATAAACATTTCTAGGAGTGTTATAAGTATCGTCACTATTTCTCTAGCAACTATTTAATTGTAATAGTGGTGGTGGTGGTTTGGTGCTTTTATTTTATTAGAGTATCAGATGGTAAAAGTGTATCAGTGTTGCTGCAGCGCTAACCGTTCAACTAAAGCAGAATTCAAAATTATTAGCATGAATTAGTGACTTTAAAGGAAAATTATATTAAAATTCAAAATGAATCTGTAGTGGACACTGGAAGCCATTTTCTGTGTCTGCTTTAAAGCAGGACCGCACTGTACAGAGTTCTGTAGCATCCTGAGACTTTTTTTTTTTGTCACCTCTCACCCACACATACAATCATCAACCCAGTGCAACAGGGCAGAATATAATTTAATAATCTCTCCACTTGTGCTTTTAACACACCTTACTTTTACAGCACAACCGGTGTGTTTGAAGCTGGCTTGGACCAAAAAAAAAAAAATGGGTTAAAGGGCTGAGACGAGGTCTTTACCATTTTTTCCCACAAAGCTTTATGAGGTGTCTATCACACATTGCCATGGCCCGGCCTGCGCAAAGCCGTTTACTTCATAAATAAGCCCTGAATTTTGTAAACCTTTATTTCTAACAACCAACCAATCATATTTCCCTGATCTCAGTTTAACAGACAGTTTTTTCTCTCTCTCTCTCTCTCTCTCTCTCTCAAAACCCTGCATGGACATAACTAACCCAGATATACACATTTAATCAATCATCATATTAAACAAACTGACAGGCAAAAAAAAACCAAGAAATATTCACCTGACAGTGGCATTTGCTCTACTACACAAAACCCTTCGAGAACAGATTGGTCTAAAACAGGAAATACCAAAGTAATCTTCAACCATGCTGAACTTAAACAAAACACCCCAAAAAAAACACCCCAAAAAAACCCCATCAGATCACAACAGAGACAGACGCAGAGTCAAGTGTTTAAAGTCCCGACTCTGTCCTGCAGGTTACAGCATCACCACGACTCGTCTAACTCACTGCAACACAAAACCAGAAGACGACGACGTCAAGGTTAATCAGTGCACTTTAGCTTCAGTCTCAGTTTCAGTCTCAGTCTGGGATTAAAGTCTCAGAGAGTCTCTAAGAAGTTAAAGATTAAACAGATTCAAATCTGAGATCTCAGTCTGGGATTAAAGACAGAAATACAGACACAAAACCCCTTTTTCACATCATCACCTGAGTCTAAGTCGTGCACTGATCCACCGATGTTGTGGGAGTCAAGACGCTCATATGTTTATAATGCTGAAATAAAAATTTCCTTCTCTCTCAATCACTACATAGTGGTAACCCACCCCTTAATCCCTGAGTCACACTGGAAGATTCATGGTATAATCGCTGTGCGGTTTATTCACCCGGCGTAACTAAGTGCATACGTAAGTAATTACAAAAGTTAGTAAATAAGGAAGTGAATATGTGTGCAAGTACATATGTAGTTAAGCAAATAAGTAAGTATGCAAGTAAGTAAGCAGGTAAATACGTAATTAACTAAATAAGTATGTAAGTACGTACAGAAGTATGTTAGTAAATAAGCACGCAAGTAAATAAGTAAGTAAGTACGCAAATAAGTACACAATGTAAATAAGTATGTAAATAAGTAAATAAGCATGTAAATATTTAAATATGCAAATCAGTAGGTAAGCACGTATGTAAGAAAGAGAGAAAGACAGACAGCAAGAACTAAAGAATAAAACGGAGGAAGAGAGAGTGTGAGAAAGTGACATTAAACGAAGGCAAGAATGAAAGGAGTGGAGCGCGAGTTTAAAGCTGAGCTGCTGATTGGTCGGCTGACTGGCGGCAGACAGAGAGCAACGTGACAGACGTTCCATCCATGTAAAATCTCAGACTTTACACTAAAATATTTTTTAATTATAGATTTTATTAAAAACTAGATTCATTTCTGATTAAAAGATCTCAGAAACACACTTTGAATGAAGTCTGTACCATAATTTGGAAAATGTACCAGGCAAATAATAATAATAATAATAATAATAATAATAATAATAAGATACAATAAGGCATAAACTGGAGAATAAATTTTTTTGAAGTTTTACTGAACCGCTCCTTTAATACTCACGTGATAATCGAGTTTCTGATAGTCTGATGTTTTGGGTCTCCGTGTGTACCTCGTCCTCCTGCCCTCAAGCAGAAAAGCAAAGATCTGAAAGAAAGATGGAGATAAAGATCACATTTTAGAATGACAGAAAACCTGTAAAATCATTACAATACTAGCCAACGCCGTCACATCACTAGGGTGTATGATTTATGATTTAATGATGCTGGAAATAAGTTACATTGCTGTGGTTTTTAGAGTTGTAATATTAACGTTAATTAGCGAAAGCTTTCAGAAAGCCCTCTAATACCCGGCTGAACCAGCCTGCTGCAGTGGAATAAAGGAATTAGGATACGCTTTGAGCTTCATCACTCCATCCTGTCATTAATGCAGCAGCATCAACGTCAAATTCAGACTTATTTCCACATCGGCGCGAATGAAACGAGGGCCTTGAGATTTTATATTTACAGCTTGATTTTTTTTATGTTTGTTCGATTATTCAATTATGAATCTAGGCTCTTGGTTTTGAAAATAGTAGCTGAAAGCGGACAGAAAGCGAGAGCCACCTTGCGCTTGTTGTGATATCCGATGTACAGAACAGCCACCAGCAAGGCAGTGAAGACGAGGTAGGCGAAGAAGTGGCTGCTCTCCCCCTCCTCCCTGGGGGTAAACACCTCTTTCTGCCCGCTGTTCCTCTCGAGATCGTCAAGTTCATCTTCACCCTCGTCACTACCTTCGGTTTCAGTAATCCCCTCATGACGTTCATCAACTGTCTCAGTCTCTCCCTCTTCCTCAGGTTTACCCTCTTCCTCTTCCTCAGGTTTACCCTCTTCCTCTTCCTCAGGATTACCTTCTTCCTCTTCCTCAGGATTACCTTCTTCTTCCGCAGGTTTTCCCTCTTCCTCTTCCGTAGGTTTTCCCTCTTCCTCTTCCGTAGGTTTTCCCTCTTCCTCTTCCGTAGGTTTTCCCTCTTCCTCTTCCGTAGGTTTTCCCTCTTCCTCAGGTTTACCCTCTTCCTCTTCCTTAGGTTTTCCCTCTTCCTCAGGTTTTCCCTCTTCTTCTTCCTTAGGTTTTCCCTCTTCCTCAGGTTTTCCCTCTTCTTCTTCCTTAGGTTTTCCCTCTTCTTCTTCCTTAGGTTTTCCCTCTTCTTCTTCCTTAGGTTTTCCCTCTTCCGCTTCCTCAGGTTTTCCTTCTTCCTTAGGTTTACCCTCTTCCTCAGGTTTTCCCTCTTCCTCAGGTTTACCCTCTTCCTCAGGTTTACCCTCTTCCTCAGGTTTTCCCTTTTCCTCTTCCTTAAGTTTTCCCTCTTCCTCAGGTTTTCCTTCTTCCTTAGGTTTTCCCTCTTCCTCAGGTTTTCCCTCTTCCTCAGGTTTTCCCTCTTCCTCAGGTTTTCCCTCTTCCTTAGGTTTACCCTCTTCCTCAGGTTTTCCCTCTTCCTTAGGTTTACCCTCTTCCTCAGGTTTTACCTTTTCCTCTTCCTTAGGTTTACCCTCTTCCTCAGGTTTTACCTTTTCCTCTTCCTTAGGTTTACCCTCTTCCTCAGGTTTTACCTTTTCCTCTTCCTTAGGTTTACCCTCTTCCTCAGGTTTTCCCTTTTCCTCTTCCTTAGGTTTACCCTCTTCCTCAGGTTTTCCCTTTTCCTCTTCCTTAGGTTTACCCTCTTCCTCAGGTTTTCCCTCTTCCTCTTCTTTCACAGCGGTGCTTTTCTGTTCGTCTCCATTACTGGTTGTCTTGTCTACTGCACCATTCGGGTGGTCGGCTGTTGTCTTGTTGTTGGTTGGGACGTTCGTCTTTTCATTCTTGCCCTGTGATTGGCCAGTTGTCTCATTATTCTTGTCCTGGGTTACAGCGGCTGCATTACTGACATCACGGCGGACAGAGAAACCTGACAAAAAAAATCCATACACAATTTTTATTAGTGTGTAAGAATAAGAATCTATGTCAACAGGACACCTAAAAACACAAGTGACCCGCTTCAATAACAAACATATTTACATTCATTAAAATATTTATCAATCACAGCAATACAAGGAAACAGATTCCAGAGCCAAAGCACAAATCACCGCAGGCCTGCTAACACCATCAACACAAGACCTTTACCACTTAAAAAACCGTGAAGCGAAATGAAATAAAATAAACTATGATGGCTACCTAGTGCACTTGTGTAGTGAGCAGCCAGTCATTTGGGATTCGTTACTTACCGTCAGAAATCAACAGAAACACCGAAAACAACAACACAGCCGTTAACGTGAAGCGCATTGTGACTTTGTACGAGCTACACGACAGAAAAAAACCGCGTCTGAATCTTAAATCTATTAAAAAGGACACTTCTGAGCAAGGAAAACAAGCAAAACATCAAAACGTTAACCGTCACTTTCAGTCCAAGGTGCAACGTCACATACTTCCGGGTTTGAGATGGAATTTGAGGGCGGGGCTTTCTACGTCACTACCCATTCATATGTGTCAAGTGCTTTTATTTTTCTCTTAAATCCTCTTTATTTTTTCTAAATTGATGGAAATGCGATTGAAATGATGGAAATTCATATCAAATATAGCTCCATTTAACTAATCTACTGATAAAAGAAATACTTCGAGACTTTATTAAAGAAATTTAATTAAACATTTATAAAGTTTAACATTAACTGTAATATAAATAATAGTTTTACTAATTATTATTATTATTATTATTATTTTAATAGTGGCTCTATTTATTTATTGATTGACTGATTGTTTGTTTGTTTTAGTAATAATGGTAATAGTTTTTAATAACAATTTATTAATACTGAGTATATTTAGTTATTATTTATTTAGTTAGTTAGTTTAATAATAACAGTAATAGTTTGTAGTAGTAATTTATTAATAGTTTAATAATGACTATTTATTCAGTGATTTGATTTAGTAATAAAGGGTTAATAAGATTTTTTAATAATAATTCATACATGGTTTAATAGTGGATCTATTTATTTATTTATTTATTTATTTGATAATTTATTTAGTAATAATAATAATAATAATAATAACAATAGTTTTGAATAATAAATTATTAACAGTTGTTAAATGAATAGTTGATAGATTTGCATCAATTGGTTGATTGATTTTAGGAATAACTAACAACAAATTTAAATAATAATTTATTGATTATTTTAATAGTGGATCTACTAGTAAATTAATAAATACAACTTTTGTTGATGTATATAACGTATATGAATCTATTGTTAATGTACATATTTCTAAAAGCAAATGGTCACCTAAAACTCTAACCCTGTATGTTTTAGATGTGAATAATAAGGATTATAGGAGGATTATGGAAGGATAACAGCATTAGCACAGTTTGACTCGTGTGTTTAAACAAATGCTGTAGTCTTGGACATGCATTTGACTTTCAGCACTTTGTGGAATGCTAGAGAGAAGCACACATCAACAGTAAACACTCGACTTAACAGATTTATATTGTTTAGACGCATTACTGAATCAAATTCCTTTCAAGATGTGATTAGAGACACCGATCAGCCATAACATTAAAACCACCTGCCTAATATTGTGTAGGTCCCCCTTGTGCCCCAAAACAGCCCTGACTCGTCAATGCATGGACTCCACTAGACCTCTGAAGGTGTGCTGTGGTCTCTGGTACCAAGACGTTAGCAGCAGATACTTTAAGTCCTGTAAGTTGTGAGGTGGGGCCTCCATGGATCGGACTTGTTTGTCCATCACATCCCACAGATGATTGGATTGAGATCTGGGGAATTTGGAGGCCAAATCAACACCTTGAACTCTTTGTCATGTTCCTCAAACCATTCCTGAACAATTTCTGCAGGGTGGCAGGGCGCATTATTCTGCTGAAAGAGGCCACTGCCATTAGGGAACACCGCTGCCATTTAGGCGTGTACTTGGTCTGCAACAATGTTTAGGTAGGTGGTACGTGTCAAAGTAACATCCACATGAATGGCAGGACTCAAGGTTTCCCAGCAGAAAATTGCCCAGAGCATCACACTGCCTCCGCCAGCCTGCCTCCTTCCCATAGTGCATGCTGGTAACATCTTATAAAAGAAAACGTGATTCATCAGACCAGGCCACCTTCTTCCATTGCTCCATGGTCCAGTTCTGATGCTCACGTGCTGACTGAAGGTGCTTTCGCTGGTGGACAGAGATCAGCATGGGCTCTCTGACCGGTCTGCAGCTACGCAGCCCAATAAGCAGCAAGCTGCGATGCACCGTGTGTTCTGACTCCTTTCTATCAGAGCCAGCATTAACTTCTTCAGCAATCTGTGCTGCAGTAGCTCTTCTGTGGGATCGGACCAGACGGGCTAACCTTCGCTCCCCACACGCATCAGTGAGCCTTGGGCGTCCATGACCCTGTCACCGGTTCACCGGTTGTCCTTCCTTGGACTACACTTGGTAGGTACTAACCACTGCATACTGGGAACACCCCACAAGACCTGCTGTTTTGGAGATGCTCTGACCCAGTCGTCTAGACATCACAATTTGGCATTTGTCAAAGTCTCTCTAATCCTTACGCTTGCCCATTTTTCCTGTTTCCAACACATCAACTTGGATATCTGATGGTTCACTTGCTGTGTAATATATCCCCCCCCCCTTGACAGGTGCCATTGTAACGAGATATTCAGTGCTATTCACATCATCTGTCAGTGGTCTCAATGTTATGCCTGATCGGTGTGTAACCTGTTCTGCTTGCAGAGCTGGTGTTTAATTACAACATAAATTCTAAACCCTTACAGTACACAGACCTGTTTAACCAGATTCTCATACTCGAGCAGAAGAGGCCGTTTGAAATAATGACCTGCGATTTTACTAGCTCAAAATCTTAACTCCCACAACGTATAATTAGCTCCGTGCAGACGAAGCCCTGTGAAGGGCGAAGCCTCCGCTTGGGTAAGAAGTCCCAGGATACAGGGTCGTCAGTGACGGGGTTAAAAAATGGTGAGGAGATGAAAATTAAGTAAGGAATACTGTTAGGAAAATAATCAACTTGGGGGTGATAACAGTACCTCTGCTTCTTCACACCACCCTGTTGCTGATTATTTCTCCATAACAGTGTGACCCAAAGTGTTTTATTCCTCTTGCACCACAGCAATTATACATACTTCATTAAATAACAGCATTTTTTTAAAATGCATTTATTATTAGACTTAGATTACGTAGAACATCCACAGTACAAGTCAAACGAACAAACACAAACAAAGACAAACAAACAAAAACAAACAAACAAGGATGTTTTGCTGGCTATCAATAATTCAGTTGTATAACTGTTTGTGTATATCCATTTATTTATTTATTTATTGGTTAATTTACTTAGTATTAACATTTATTTATTTTGTATTTTAATTTACATTTCATTAAGTTATGAACAAACAAACAAACAAACACAAACAAACAAAAACAAACAAACAAGGATGTTTTGCTGGCTATCAGTAATTCATTTGTATAATTGTTTGTGTATATCCATTTATTGATTTATTTATAGGTTAATTTACTTAGTATACAGTCATTTATTTTGTATTTTAATTTATTTCATTAAGTTATGAACAAACAAACAAACAAACAAAAACAAAGTCTCTTTGCTAGCTATAAATAATTTAGTACCTTAAATTTTTTTAAATTCTTTCTTTATTTGTTTGTTTGTTTAATGGTTAATTTATTTATTAGATTATTTTCTTTACATTTTGACACCTCCACCATACATCCCCATCTATCTTAGGTCACCTTTCGAGCAGCAGCTTTACCTGTCAACTCACCTGTTTATTCATTAATATAATAAATAAATGACATGTTCACTCACCTGTACAGCTGTACAAGCAAATTAAAACTAAAAACAGCACTGAGAACCTCATTGTGACTTTACACTGAGATCCTGGAAGAGAAAGAAACCTGAAACTAAGCCAGGAATTAAGACAAACGCCACTGATCACCGCCACAACACCTACTCCCTTCTGCTGCAACGTCACCGCCTTCGATAGTGCACTTCCGCATACGTGGAAAATGGGCGTGGTTTTAGAGTCGCGTCCAGACTCATGTCCTAGTGTATTAAATATTATGAAAAGGTATGAAATATTACACGAAATATAGGCTGTGTGGAGTCAAAAAGCTTTATGTGTCTTTGTTTTTGAAGCTAATCATTAATTTTGGCCCCTCAGTACCAAGAAATACTTTCTTATAAAAAATTATAAATAATATATATATATAAATAATATATAAATAATTTCTTAGCAAAACAGTTGCTAATTACACATAATTTACATAATCTTTTTAAATATATATCTCTTTTTGAAGATGATAATGATGAAGAATTTAAATGACTTTTAAAACCACACATCAACATACTTGAAGCAGTTATTTCAATGTATTTTAGAGATTTTTTTTACCGTTATTTTAGTGTATTTTTAAAGCCACTAAAATATCTATCTAAATAATAATAATAGTAATAATAATAAATGAAATTTTAATCACATTATAAAGAATTCAATTGCTTTTAAAATTCAAATATTTATATCTCTTTTTGAAGATGATGATGAAGAATTCATATTCATTTGAAAACCTTACATCTGTTTTTATTTTAAATTAACCTCCTTCTACTTCACAATTAATTATTTTATTATACTTCAGAGATTCACATTTTAAAATTCGTGCTTTAAAAAAATATCAAGTATATATATATATATATATATATATATAATTTTTTAAAATTATTTTATTATTTTTTTTAATTATTATTCATTATAATGAATGATTGCAGTCTTCTCCTGTGGTTAAGACTTCAGCAAACAGCAGGGGGTGATAGAGGACTTTCAGGACTTTCATTTCAGACTAATAATGTCAGAGTGTGACTCAATTTCTACATTTCGGTTTGCAGCTGTAACTCATCTTTTTGGAAAAAAAAAAAAAAAAGGTCTTACAACACAACACAACACAACAAAACCCAGATTCACGGCTGTCGAAAGACCCTTCTTGGAGCCATCACTGGTTGTGAAGCAAGACACCCAGACCACAGCAATACAACCCACTATTATGTCTTTGTTTTAGACTAAGAATACACACACACACAGACTCAAACACTCTCTCTCTCTCTCTCACACACACACTCACACACACACACACACACACACAGACTCACTCACACAAACACACACACACTCACACACAAGCAAACCACCCCTAAGTCCTAAATGACCCAAACACATTAACAATGTCATGTGAAGTGTTTGGGACAACAGATGTCTCCTTCAATTTTAATCACGAAACATGAGCGCTTTATGTATCTCCAATTCTTCAAGCTGTTATCATCAGACATCAACATATGTTTCATCAAGGAGACAGAGGGGTTTGTGCAATCACAGCTATCATTTACTCTTCGATTTGCATAAACGAGCAGTCTCTCTCTCTCTCTCTCTCTCTCTCTCTCTCTCTGTGGGATGCACATTCTTGAATAAAAAAAAACCTGGGCCAAGTTTGGCTACTGTAGAAAATAATTCATGCAGAACTCTTTTTCTGGGAGACTTGTTAGGTCTTGACCACACTTGGGGTAAAAAAAATTCAAACACATGATCCATGTGATGTAAAAGTAGCCTTTCAGAGACTACATAAAAAAAAATAGGAGCAAACTGCACCATCAATTAACATGTCACCTTATTTTATTTCTCAGAACACGAAACTAAAAATTCACTTGCTCAGATTCACACCTTAAAGTAATAATGTGCTGAAAAATCTACTTGGCCCCAAATGTATCCAATCAGCGAAGACGTGTTTGCTATCCAACACTTGATTCTTCAGTTTCGTGGATATTACGCTACACATAGTGGATGTATGTGTTACCCAAAATTTACATAAACACACATACTGTATTTTCATATAGTTAAAAATCTAATTTTAAAGGAATGATAAGGAATGATACCAAACTGTGAAAAAAAAAAAAAAGGCCTCCCTCCATCCATGCTTCTTTAGTTTTGCACTGGAGCTAAATAATAATGGATGTCTTCTATGTCACCCAAATAAATACATGCACATATTTTCATATACTTGCTTGAAATATAATGTAATATAATGTAGTTACGCTACAAATTTCATTTTTAAAAATGAACATTTTGGAAAATTCCTTGTACAGTTCTTCCTTTTTGTACAATTTCTGGGGGCGGGGCTTAGAAAGGAATGATATTAAACTGTAAAGAAAAAGGAAAAAAAAAAAAAAAAAAGTTGTCCAAGATGGCCGTCCTCCGCCCATGCTTCTTTAGTTTTATGCTGGAGTTCAAGGTTATTGATGTTAAGCATAGACAATGGATGTTTATGCCATCCATTTTTTTCCATATACACATGCACTAATTTCAAAAACTTGCTTCAAATAACTGGGTTAAGCTACAAATCTCAATTACAAATAGACTTAAATAGCTTTTATGTACAATTCCGCCTTTTTTGTACAATTTTGCAAGGTGGAGTTTTAGAAAGGAATCATACCAAACTGTGAAATAAGAAGATTCTGGTTGTGCAAGATGGCCGCCCTCCAACCATAACACTCCAGCATTCAGCTACAGTGTGAGGATTTATTCACCTTTACAGATTACAGGAAGTCACAATATGTCCAAAGCCACATCAGCGAATCAGTGTGGCAGAAATTTTCACAAAATATTTTGGGTGATGTTGACTTCTATTACTTGTTAGCAACATAAAGAAGAAAACTAAAAAAAAAAGGATTTGAATTCTAACTGGGAAACTAGAACTCATCTCTAACATCTGATTACAACATGTTCATTATGTAAATGTTAATTGTAGGTGACTTCCTCCGTCTGCTGGAGTCCGGCAGCATCCGAGCGTTAAATATGGCCTAATTATAGTCTTTGACATTTAGTTCAGAATGTGATCTGTCTCGTTCCATATGAACATTTCCTTCCTCGAGGTCAAACGGGTATAAATACAGCAGTAAGGAGGATCCTCGGACGCAAGGGGCCGGGCGTTACCTGACTTCACAGGGGCCGAGGCGGATGCTGACAGGATGCCGAGGAAACAATTGGGTAAAGTGGAGGAGGGAGGATACAGGGACGAGGACGGAGACGGGGACAGAGACGAGGACAGACAGGGAAACGCTGCTTTCTTCCATCGCCCACTGGTGAGTAGTGCTGGTGTCATCACGCAGGACGAAAATACTTTAAACTGAGCCCTGGGTCAAGTCACATTTACACCAAAATAGAGCATGACTACAGCTCAAGTTTCTTTTATAATCATAATCATAATCGTAATATGCTTTTACACAAATTTTCTACTTGTATTAATGTCAAGTTGAGTACAAAATTTTGCACACCCCAAAGACAAACTGTAAAAGTACTTTTCGTTTATTTAATTAATATAAACATATTAGTCTTAATTAAATTTTTTTACTTTAAATTTGAATTGAATTTTAATTTATAGCAATAGTACACTGGGTTTAATGTACATTACTTCTTGATATTTTAAGTCATAAAAATAGTTTATGTTTAGATATTAAAAGTGAAAACATTATTAACCATATAAAAACTAGACACATTATTAGTCATGTAGAAAAAATAGCCATGTTATTAGTCATGTAGAAAACTACCCACATTATTAGTCATAAAGAAATTAGCTATATAGAAAACTAGCCTTATATAAAACTAGCAACATTATTAGCCATATAGAAAACCAACCATACAGGAAACTACACCTTAAGGAAACCAGCCATATATGAAACTAGCCACATTATTAGCCATATAGAAAAGTAGCCTTATAGGAAACTAGCCATAAAGGAAAATAGCCATATAGGAAATTGGCCACATTATTAGCCATATAGAAAACTAGCCATATATGAAACTAGCCACATTATTAGCCATAAAGGAAAATAGCCATATAGGAAATTGGCCACATTATTAGCCATATAGAAAACTAGCCTTATAGGAAACTAGCCACATTGTTAGCCATATAGAAAACTAGCCATATATGAAACTAGCCACATTATTAGCCATATAGAAAACTAGCCTTATAGGAAACTTGCCACGTTGTTAGCCATATAGAAAACTAGCCTTATAGGAAACTAGCCACATTGTTAGCCATATAGAAAACTAGCCACATATGAAACTAGCCACATTATTAGCCATATAGAAAACTAGCCTTATAGGAAACTAGCCACATTGTTAGCCATATAGAAAACTAGCCTTATAGGAAACTAGCCTTATAGGAAGCTAGTCACATTATTAGCCTTATAGAAAACTAGCCACATTATTATCATTTCAAAAATTTGTTTCTTTAACTCAAGCTTCTTTTTTAAAGTTTCCGAGCTCAGAAATTACCTGTGACCCCTGGCATGTCATATCTGTTTTTCTTTACTTTTTCCTTAAAAGGCATCTTACTAGTGTAGTTTTAACTGGAAGTGTGGGATTGGATGGAGGGAAGGGAAGGTCTGATCAGTGCTCATGTTGTTGAGTTAAGTCACAGGCAGCAGGGGGCACTAAAGAAATTACAGACTGCTTCTTTAAGCAGAAACCTTAACCACCGTTGCCTAAAGGGTCAGCCGAGTGTATAACGCATGTCTAAGTCCTCAGTTTTCTCAAGCAGTGCTATGGCTGTCTGAGTGACCCAGAGATGAGCTCAGAGCTGACAAAGAACCGTGATTTCAGCCTCACTTTATAGAAAACCTGAGATGACACTCACTGTTCATTCTCGTCACACAATACCTGAGATTCGACAGCTTCTAAAATCAACCCGCTGGGCCTTCACACCTTAAAAGCGACTGTGTTTTATTCGCCGTGCATCGTGACCTTTTCATGGGGCTCTTTTGTGTTAATATTAATGGTCACACTGGAGGAATGTACAGACAATGTGAAGCGCTCGAGGAGCATCAAAGCCCCAAAACCTGGCAAGAAACTCGGGATCAAAGAGAATCTGAGGAGCAGAAGCTGGGCTCAGAGCCGGCAGCCTCTAACGAGCAGAATTAACATGTATTAATTCCAACCTCACGTCAAGCAGGCAGATGTCACATCCAAGCTTGGAGCGTAACAAAGATATAGTGTGAATGATTAAGTTATTGGGCGAAGCATCATACTACAATGAGTGGTGTGTTATTATGACACGTACGATCTTTAACTTTCATTTTGATGAAGGAGACAGTTGATCTCACGGGTCTTGTTAAATAATCCAGCCTAATTGTGGGGTTTATTTACAATATATTCATTTATTCCTTCATCCAAAGTGGCTTGCAAATGATTAAAATACAAGTTTAACAGTTTACAAGAGCAAGATGAAGCTAAGCAAGTACAAAGAGTGCAAAGAGAGGCCACAACAACACACACTTCGCTATGTTCAAGATTTTTTTTTTAAAAAGATTTAATATGAATCACTCACTCTTGTGCTATTCACAACTTTTCTGTGGATTTCCTGACAACTCTGGGTTCAGCCGTTGTTTAAGAGCAATGTTTATGTTTCTCAGTGTGGCACAACTCACACTGCTGAAGTTTACACCTAGCACTCAATGCTAAGTCTAATTACACTCTAATTTTATTTGTTCGGAGCCTTTTATCAGTAATTTACCAACATATCTGAGGTAAATGTTGATGTTTTACATAGTTTTGTCTCATTTCCATGGACACTGCGCCTTCACATTGCCATTATATACAAAACCTAACTGGCACATGCTAGTTATAGCTAAATCATTAACCTCAGTCGTTAGCTAACTTATCTTATGGTCTGTGTTTATAGTTTGCAGTTGCCTAGCAACAGTGATCTTATATCTTTAACCAGTCGAATGGTGAGAATATTGTGATTTCACTTTCCCATGTCGAAGTTCCTTTTGAATACACTGTTAACAAGTAGTGTATGTTTGTCACACCAGAATTACGCTAATTACAGCACTAGATATAGATTTAAGATTTAGTTTTAAGTAATTAAGTCATTTCTTAAGCAATTTCTACAACAATGCAAACAACATTAATATGGATGCATTGATAGCAGTTAGCTAAACTAGCTGAACCTTTTTTTTTTATCATGATTCATTTATTTTCACATGATTCCTTATTGTTCACAATATGTCACAGATTTTTTCACGTTTTTCATCTGATGTATGTGATTTTTCCATAAAGCTCGTATCACATGACAGTCTTGGCCTATACTGTTTAATGCCAAATCCAGCATGGCTGTTTAGAGATGTTATAGTTGACAAAAATGCACATTTTTTTAAATGCAGTTTGAGAAGTAAAATCCTTCAAGAGAACTTATTCAGCACTGCAGGCTCAGTTTGCTAAATTATGAAACTACTAAATGCTTTAGTTTTTGTACAAAACTGTACTGGATTTAATGATAAAATTAATTATGATTAAAATGCAATAATGCAATATAATGCAATTGTTCATCTCTAGTTGTTTATTCGTAGTTAAGTGCATTCCATTAGAAGCATCAGTACCAATCCCGACCTTGGTGTTTGTCATATCGGTGTATTTCATTCTAGAAATGCTTTTGAAATGTAATAAGTTTTATTTTTACATGTGATTTCTACATGATTCATGTTTCACATGACAGTCCTGTACTGTTTAATGCCAAATCCTACGTGAGACGATGTGAGATGATCTTTCTGACATGGTGCTGCCAAATGCTCATTTCTTCACAGTGAAAGAAGTAAAACCCTTCGAGAGAACTGATTCAGCGCTGCAGGCTGAGCTGTGGAATTATAAAACTACTAAATGCTTTTTGACCAAGCAGTACTGAAAAATCAAACAAATGTTTAGTTGTTTGTTACCAGTTATTCACATTGCTTAAAAACGATGAAATAGACACTGCAACAAAATGGAATAATTTTTATTTTCATGAGATTTTTATACACTCTTCATTTCTTTGCACTTGTTAATTCCCGGCCTAGGTGTTTGTCAGGTCGGTGTATTTCGTTCTAGAAAAGCTTTTGAAATGTAGGAGCTCTAACAAAACGGAATAATTTCACAGATACATAATGCAGGCATCATGGGTTTCAGCGCCGCTGAGAGTCCGAATCTGGCAACGTGAAGGAAGAAGCACAGAGTTAATGATGCTGAGTGCTCGCCCTAACTAGTGCTCTGTCGAAGAAAGAAAACAGGCCGAGGGAAAATAATCAGGGCCTAGGCCTCTCTCCAGCCTGGCCCTTCAACATATTAAAGTCACTCACATACACTTTCTGCAGCGCTGTTTATATGTGTGTGTGTGTGTGTGTGTGTGTGTGTGTGTGTGTTGTGGCGTACGGAGAATAGACCAGTGTTTCTCGGGCCTAGGCTTTCTCTGACAACTCATTAGCTTTAATTTGGCTGATGGATCTGGATGTGGAGCTCAGGGCACTTGCAGACGCAGAGAGCCCCTGAAGGGGAGAGAGAGAGAGAGAGAGAGAGAAAGAGCAAGAGAGAGAGAGAGAGAGAGAGAGAGAGAGAGAGCAGCCTAGCCTGGGATGATGCAAGGCAGATTCCTGCCCTTCTTAATGACTGCCGAGCAAAAGAAAACACACGCCGTGTATATGTGTGTGTGTGTGTGTGTGTGTGTGTGACTGACAGGTGTGTACCTCACCCGAGGGCAGAGAGGGAAATGAGCACTCAGTAGGTGTCAGCCTGTCTATCTATTCTCCTTGCACACCTCCCCCATCTCACTCTCTTTCTCTCACACATACACACACACACACACACACACACACACATACACACACACACAGATCTTATTGATACAACGACCGGGGCTAATTATGTACAGTCAGGAAAAGCTCATATGAATGATATGGGTAAAGTGTTTTAGGGATGATGGTGGAGAGATTGTGGACAAATATTATTAACTTCCAGCACACACACACACATGTGCACACACACACACACACACACACACACTCCAAGATACATTAACAACACAGAAATCTTATACTGCATGGGCGTTTCCTAAATTTGAGTTCTTTTTTCTTTTTGTTTGCAAAAAGATCTAAATTATCTAAATTATTTATTTATTTTAACATATGTGACTTCCCCCGAATGATTCATTTATAAATAAATATATAATTGAAAAAAAAACATGAATATAAATAATTCATTGGAAAAAATCACATGAAAATTAATGACAAATGAAAACCGATAAAAGGAAGAGAAATGAATAACTGGGGAAAAAAATAAGATGTAAAAACAAATTAATCATTTGAATAAAATCACATGTGAAATAAATTAAACTTTGCAAGAAAAAATAAAACTTGTGAAAAATGTGAATGTAAATAAATCAATCATTGGGGGAAAATGTGAAACGTAAAATGTAAAGCATCTAAAAAACACATTTTTCATGTGAAACGTGCTTTCTGAATAATTACAAAAAATAGTTGGGATAAAAATCACATGAAAACAAATGAATACACAGGAACAAAATTCACATTAGGGAAAACAATCCCATTCCAATGATTCATTTATTTTCAGATGTGACTTTTTTCCCAATGATTCATTTATTGACAAAAAATTCTGTGAAAATAAATGAATAATTGGAAAAACATCATGTGAAAAGTATTGATTTTTGGGGGGGGTGATTATTAAATGTGAAAAACATGTGAGGTATCTAAAAACCACATTGATTTTACATGTGAAGGTGGTGTGCTACATCTGCCCCACTCAGAGCGCTCACTGTTCGGAGGAAACGATAGCACCATCCTTGGCACCACCCGAGTCCAACACC
Organism: Pangasianodon hypophthalmus; assembly: GCF_027358585.1. Taxonomy (NCBI): domain Eukaryota; kingdom Metazoa; phylum Chordata; class Actinopteri; order Siluriformes; family Pangasiidae; genus Pangasianodon; species Pangasianodon hypophthalmus. Next base: position 27,631,733 of record NC_069717.1, read on the forward strand.
TCCCTCATCTCCAAAGTCCCTTAAAAAGACGAGGAACCCGAGGAACCCGAAATGTCGTGGTGTTTTCCATTAATTGAAAATCCTAATGAGGTCCCCGGAGCTCCATGCGATTACCTCCACGTTTAATTACAGCCGAGCCAGAGCCACGAAGGAAAGACGCAGTAAAAAAAAAAGAGAAAAAAGATGGAGAGAGAGAGAGAGAGAGAGAGAGAGAGAGAGAGAGACTCACTGACCTGCTTTTTCGCTTGTTGTTTTGGGACTCTACATTCCAGGAAGGAACAGATGTCTATTATTTTTTATTTGTGTTTACTTTTTGGCAGGAAATTTTGTTGCTTTGGCACAGCTGTTTATTTTCCAGTGAGGTTCAGACCATTAAAGATTTAAATCCTTCCAAATATATATATATATATATATATATATATATATATATATAAACACAGAAAAATAACATTTACAGGTGTGGATTTTAGACACATCACGTTATGTTTTGCACATTTTTCACACAGAGTGCATGTGTTTATTTCACACGTGTGATCTTAATATTAATTTAATAATAATATTAATATTTGTTCACATGTAGTGCTGTGGTTTGGCTCACACCTGCAGGGTGGGGGTTCGATTCCCACATGTTCTCCCCGTGATTTGGGGGTTTTCTCCGGGTACTCCGGTTTCCTCCCCCAGTTGAAAGATGTGTTGTAGGCCGACTGGCATCTCTACATTTGTCTGTAGTGTGTGAAAGGGTGTGTGAGTGTGTGTGAGTGTGTGTGATTGTGCCCTGCGATGGGTTGGCACCCGATCCAGGGAGTCCCCTGGGATAGGCTCCAGGCTCTGTGCAGGATAAGCAGTACAGAGGATGGATGGATGGATGTAGTGCTGTGATTATTTTTCATGATTCCTTTCTTTTTATGTTTTTTTTCTCTTTGATGAATTTATTCTCAAATGTAGTGCATGTGATTTAATTTTAATTTACAATTTACTTTCACATTCATTTCTTTTTCACCTGTATTTTTTTTTTTTGTTCTTTAACCGTCAGTTTTTGTGATTTTTTTTTCTCCACAATTCATTTCTTTTTCCCATGTAGTGCACGATTTCATTTTTCAGATTTAGATTTTTTTTAACATGATTATAATTTAATAATCTTTCACCATTTCATTCATATGTTCACATGAACTCACATAACATTTCAGAACTTAACATGCTGAAATCCACCTTAACCTGATATTATTTATCTTTTTTTTTTTTAATTAAGCTTTATTTAACCAGGTAGAGTATTAAGAGAATCCTGTCCAAAAGGCTTCCACATTACACACACACACACACACACACAATGAAATATACACTAAGTATATAGTATACACAATAGTAAGATACAGAGTTTAAACAACATACTTGGTACTACTCGTACATATTTATCACACATGATCACGTTATTCATGTCATCACATGTGAAAGGTACAATATACGAAAGTCCATATCCACAAACACGGCCAAATCTTTCTGCCATGTTCCAGTCATCAATTTTCACAGGTTAAGAAGTTCATTTCATCTTAAAAATGTCCAAAAGTTGCAAGGTTCTTCTCTTTTTTTTTTTTTTGGCTCTAAAAGTATATGATTCTTTTCAGTACTCTGCCCTGACGCCTCCTTTGAGCCTTCGTCCTTCAGGCTTTCACTCAGAAATCGATCATTTCTGCACTGGTATTAAAGACATATCAGGTTTTTTTTTGTTCATGCTGCTCTGAGGATTCAAGGCATACAGTATAAATTCACAGATATCAAAGTCACTAGAATTTACTTAAAAATGTAAAATGAGAAGTAAACAGATGATCTTGTAGAAGATAAATGTTTGATGGTGTTGTGTTTGTGTGTGTTTGTGGTGGCTAGCAACAGAGCGACAGGCGACACTTGAGCAAGGACGTCTCATTCAGCAAATAAAGTGGACTTTTATCCTCTTGTCCTGGCCTGCTATTACTTTAAAGATTAAAAAAAAAAAAAAAAGATTACGTGAGGAATAAAACTGGACAGGATGGTGGGAGGATGTGGAGTTACTGTTCCCATACAGAAGTTGATTATTTTCCTGTAACAGCATGTCCTGAAGTGTTTTATTCTTCTTATACCACAGCAATCTGCCTTCAAGTACAACCTTATATTAAAGAATGACACATCATACTTTGTATCCTTTTATAGTCACTTAATTATAGCAGCTATAAACAGTCTTTCCATCACCACACTCTTTTTCCCCTCTCGAAGATAATAAGACAAAACAAACAAACAAACAAACAAACAAACAAACAAAAAAAAAAAACCCTGCAGTTTGTCCTGTTACAGAGAAACCGCAATGCATAAACTCCTCTGTCTGGAAAACTTAAAGTTACAGCTTTACCTGTGACTGTTACAACAGAAGCACTGACACTGGAGACTCCTTCCACAGATGTTAAATAAACATCTCCTGAAATATCAACGATTACGCGCTTTTCAATCCGTTTCACAGGGAGTGACCGGTGAACAAGTCCCTGTGAACGAGCTGTTACTATAGAAACGATAACGTATTGGAACGTGTGCATTAACATAAACCTGTTAGAGCTGCTGTTATAGAAAATTAATTTGTTGCTTCGTTAGTTCAGTCACCTTGAGAAGCGCTTAAATGAAAATTTCACGAGAATATTATAAGCAGACCGTCATACAAGCTGCCGGCGCAATGTCGCACGCAGCCGTCAGCCAGTCTGAAATAAATAAGTAAATAAATAAATAAAAACAGGAAGTGGAAAAGAAAAACCCAGCAGGCATCAATGTTCTAGAAACAATTTACAAGTTTTATTTATCAAGTTCACACACTTCAAAACTGGAGGGGTAGTCTCAAAAGCCTTCTAATAAACGGCCTGTACTATGAATTAAACTTCAAAACTACCATTAATTACATGTACGCTTTTAAGAATTTTTTTTTTTTTGTTCCTTCTTGTCTTATTAAAGAAGTTTTTAATACAAGTAATAACTTTATACAATGAGTTTTTGCTGGATAACTGTATCAAATAAGAAACCAGTTCCAAAGTAGACTTTACAAAAAATACACTTTCATAGAGAGAGACACAGAAAAGCAGGTGATCAAATATTGACCAATAATATTCATTTACTTTTCGCTTATCAAAAAAGTTAACCTGACGTCTATGTGTGGGGGGGGAAAAGGTAAAAAAAGCAATGTACAGCATGTTTAAAGCGGTGAGATTGAATGAAAGAGAGAGAGAGAGAGAGAGAGAGAGAGAGGAGCTGTTTCTGTAGGCTCAGTCGGCTGATTTGGTTACCAAGGAGAGCGGCTGCGTCTGGAACAGGGCATGATGGGAGTGCAGGGCGGCCTGGTGGAAAGGCGAGGGCGGGGACAAGAGGGAGGGGTGCAGGGAGGTGAAGGGGTTTGGTCGAGAGAGGAGAGACGGAGTCGAATGACTGCCTGAGGAGCTGACGGCGAGCGAGATGCTGGGGTGAGAGGAGGAAGAGGAGGAAGTGGAGGAAGAGGAGGATGAGGATGAAGTGGAAGCAGAAGAGGAGGATGAGGAGGATGAGGAAGGTTTGGATATCAGAGAGAAGTGAGGGTGATGGCGCTCGGGTTTGGTGGTGAGCGACAGGGGCTGGGCCTGCTCGGAGTGAGTGGGGGCGGGCGCAGCGGGTGACGCCAGGGCGGCGGAGGGCGTGGCCGGGGAGTCCAGCATGCTGCCGTGAGAGGACGCTGGGCTGTCAATCATCTTCTCCTGAGGGAGGTACTGCACACAAGGCTTCTTATTCCTCGCTGAGTAATCTACAGTCAGGAGCAGAGAAACACCATTTAATACACAATACAGGGATTATATCATATCATATCATATCATATATTATTATACATTACATTATTACCGTATTTTCTGGACTATACGCTGCTTAGCAGTACGACACAAAGTACTTGCTGTGGTTTGTGTTTTAGTTATACCACAGCACTGCTGAATTCTGATTGGTCAGAAGGTGTTGATTAATTTTCTATAACAGCAGCTCTGACAGTAGTGACAGCTGCAAATCACAGGTTTATATTAAAGCGCTCGTTCTAATACGTTATCGTTTGTTTCTATAGTAACAGCTCGTGTTACACACGGCGGACGCTCCACATAAACGGATATAAGAACGTGTGTAAATGTAGACATGGTGACGTTTTCTGTAAGGAGATGTTTAACATTTATGGAAGGAGTCTCCAGTGTCAGTGCTTTGAAATAGTCAGAAGTGAAGCCGTAACTACGTTTTCCAACATGGGAAAGTCTTAAGAAAAGAACGTTTTGTTATTTATTTTGTTATTTTGATACCAGAAAATAACTTGTTTTGCTGACATTAAACATAACTAAAAATGTGTAAAATGTACAATATGTTGTTGTTTTTTTTTTTAATCATTTGCCAATTCTGTGCTTTAAGAGGAATAAAGCACTCTTGCTGTTGGAAAATTATCTTCAGGGTAGTAAAAGTAACTCTTCATGACACCATGTTGTTGATTATTTTCCTATAACAGCACACCATGAAGTGTTTTATTCCTTGCGTAAGAGAAACAATAATGTCAGACAACAGCAAAATATTAAATAAATAAATCAATAAATAAATAAGCCAGGTTGCCTAGTGCCATAGTGGGCACTAGGATGATGTTTAGAAATATTACCGCGTGTTTTACAGTTAGGCTCGTAATGAAATTACACTGTATAATTCACAGTGCGTGCTATAAATTTGTCTTCTAGTCCAGAAAATACGGTACAACACGGATAAGTTCCATATGACAAAGATCTGAGATGTGAAAGAAACAGATGAAGAGCTCTGAGGGACACTGAGTGAGTCTGTAGTGATTCTGCGACTCGACGGATGAAAAGCCAGACTGACTCTGCTAAACACTGCCTCGACAACACGCTAACAACACGGAATGGAGATCGGTCAGTACGTCAGTACGTTCACCCCGCGTGATGGACGAACACGGAACAGAGATGGTGACGACGACGACGACGCTGCAGTCGCAGCCTGGACGGGACGCGGATGGTGTTTATGATGGTGTGAGTGAGGGAGGCTGCTCCGTACCTGCCTGCGCTAGCACTGCACTTCATACGCTGCATGTCAGAGTGCAGGGAGGGGACAGCAGGTTAGTGTGGACAATGAGCTCTACTGATTATTAGAACTATGAGGATGTATGATGTCACATGGTTAGTGCAAACATGGAGTTAGTAGGAGGAGGAAATTCTTTAGTGCACTTCATGCCAAGTGGACACTACACGACTTTCAAACTGTCGGAACTCGCTGTACTGCTCGCACTACACGTCAGTTTTGTGGATGTAACTGTGTGCACACTACACGAGCAATCGCGAATGAGCCTTCTCATCGAGCGACTGGCTGTGGTGGTTGTTTTCGGCATCGTTTTGCAGAACGATGGGGGATGATTGATTGGGGAGACGAACTAAGGGAAGAAAAGAACTAAAAAAAAAAAAAAAAAAGATATTCCTAACAACTATTTTATTTATTACATGCAAAATAATTTCTTATGAAGGATTATTACTCTACGTTTTGCCCTTGCCTTCCAGGGCACACAGGTGGATGATAAACCGGATTCAGGGATCTGCTGCGCGTGTCAGTGGAAGAATTTGCTTTCCTCTTGGATTCGTATTCGCTGTACGTATCGTAGAGTGTCTCACATTACAAGAATTTCAAACATGCTTGAAAATATATAAAATAGAGAAAATCATGTCACTGAACCAAACGCTCACACTACACGAGAGGTTGTCACAAGGGGGTTGGGGGGTGCGCGATGATTTGCGTCAGGGAAATCGGGGCTAAAATCGTGTAGTGTGCATTCAGCATTAAACCAGAGAACGCTGTGGAATCACTACCTACAGAAGCTCATGTAATAAAAGCTTTAACCAAGACCTTTAAAGGGATATTTCAACATAATCTCCATCTGCAGGATCTGCACGGCATGTGTGATCACTGCAGATAGGAATTTAGATGTTTCCCTGTACTGAGTAAACGATAAACCTACTCCAAATTGCTAAAATCTGGCAACAATATTTTTAAAGAACACGTTCATGAATTCTGTGCAATTCTTCCCTTCGGAGACTTTATCAGAAGAAAAAAAAAAATACAAGGTTATGTGCTTCCATTATAATCAAGTTCTTGTCTTACTACAGGGAAACATGCTGATATTCTTCTCGTAGCTGCACACAAGCTACACATGAACAGAGATCAGGTTTATTTATATATATATATATATATACATATATATATACATATATATATATATATATATATATATATATATATATATATATATATATATATATATATATATATATATATATATATAAAAAGTATCCCTTTAATAGTCATACAAAAATATCTTTTAAGTACAGAATAAAGTCTATGTTGAAAAGCAGAAAAGCTACTTTTGTGGTTTGTGTGTGTGTGTGTGTGTGTGTGTGTGTGTGTGTGCTGCAGTAAAGGAAACACACTTGATTCCTGAAAGAACGAACGAAACAAACCCCCCTCACCTTCTGCTGCTGAGTCGACCTTGTTGTCTCTCTTCCTCTTCTTCCGCTTGCCCTGTAGAAATAGAGAAACAGAAAAATGGAGAGAGAAAAAAAAAAAAGACATGAAAACCATGTAACCACTAATGTCACTGGAGACGAAGTTACGTTAACGTACGAAGCGTTTTAATTACACATTAAATATTTGTTCTGCCTTCAAAACATGCCTTCAGAGATCCTTTTGGTTGAGCCTAATTTAGTTTTTGGCCCATTAGTGTTGCCCGGTTCAGTGCTTTGGTGTGTTTAGAGCTGGAGGCGTCTCCAAATTGCATATTCATAGAATCTAGGTTGAACTTCAAGCAATTTTTTTTTTTTAAATTCAATATCAGAAAATAATATAGTCCTCAAAACGGGGGACTTTAATGTCCGTGTGAAGTCTGGAACATATTCGCAATTACGTACTTACGACAAAGTCATTATACAGCAACGTTTAATGAATTGACATCATGAACAGCTTTCAGTTTATTCCATCATTTTGACATGACTGTAGGATTTACGATGTTACGTTAACGGCATGCTGCTGGGAGCGTTATACGTACCGTAAAAACACTAACGCATGGGTATGTTACGATCAGAATAATGCAAGCTGGAGCAACAAAACAAGACGTCCAGCATAATAGTAATAATGAATAGCCTGGAAAATCCCCTTATCGTTATTTAGCAATTTAACAAGAGGCCATTTACAGTCATATTGTGGAAAACTGGTAAGATGTACTCTGTGTGTGTGTGTGTGTGTATATATATATATAGAGGTGTGTGTCTTACGTAGTTATCTCGTGCGGACCAGCCGGGGTAGAGCTGAGAGTGAAGCTGCCGCTCTTTCCTGGCCAGTTCATAGTATTTGGCCTGCTCTTCCCGAGACAGAGAGTGCCACTGCGAAGACATATCAATCAGTCAGCCATCACACACACACACACACACACACACACACAGTTATACTCACACAAACACTATTATACTACTCAAATTTATAATATGTAAGATTCACAATGCATGTCTATCAACTTGATGTGACTTGATGTAGGAAGATGTGTTCATTAAGACACTTTATTCACACAAATGTATTATTTTAAATCTCACACACACACACACACACACACACACTCATCCTTACCCTCCTGCCTAGTATCTGATTGATAGCGGCGCTCTCTTTGAGCGTGCACTCGGCTACCACTTTAGCCCTCATCTCCTTCATATACAGCATGAAGGCGTTCAGCGGCTTCTTAATGTGAGGTTTCTTCTCTTCCTCCTTCTTAGCCGGCCCTGGAGACTTCCTGCTCCAAACAGAAACAACAGCTTTGTCACTCTGTGTGTGTGTGTGTGTGTGTGTGTGTGTGTGTGTGTGTGTGTGTGTGTGTGTGTGTGTGAGAGTGAGAAAGAGACAGCGGTAAGCTGGTAGACACAACACTGATAAAGTGAAGGAAGCTCATAAAAATAACATGGAGGGGGGGAAACAGACGAGTCAGTTCTGAGTGAGTTTTCCAAACAAAACTAAATCGCAGAGAGAACACCTGCATGTGTGACCTATTTTCCATGAGCGGCGTAAGAATAACAACCACCGCGGGGCACTTTATGATTTTACGTTTTACATCTGGCATTGATTTTTACCAGCCAAACTCCAATCCTGAGTAAAATCTGAAGGCAATTCTTCATTTATCATCAGCTCCACACAGCATACAGACTCTCACAGCTCCTCATGCCCAGTAACACGGCCGCTTGCTTTTCCACCCTCACCTTTCTCAATTAAAATTCTTTTAATTTGCAAATTTTTAAAAAATAATTCTCATCTTATTTTCACAGTGTCACGTAAATCCATGGTTCTCAAAGTGGGGTCCTCGGTTTTTATTATTATTATTATCATTATTATTACGTTCCATCAATGATTCAGCAATTGTAATAAAGATGTATTCTGAGTGAAAAGTGAAAAAGAATATAAAAGCTGATCAAGAGCCAAAATTTTAGTGTGCATATATGAATAAGAGACTAATACTTGATTAACTGGATTGTGTTTATAAAATAAATCAGTAATGGAGGGGGAATTTTTATTTATTTATTTATTTTTTAACAGTTAAAGGGGTCCCTGACTCCAAAAAGTTTGAGAACTCCTGATAAATAACTTGAAATGTTGTCTCGCTGAAAAAATTACTCAAGCCTAAAATGATCGATTTTAGCCAAACAAGATCTGTCTCAAGAGTGTATTGTGTGTGTATTTTCCGTGTAAGGTACAACTCATTTGCCTGCATGTTTTTTTTTTTTTGTGTGTGTGTGAGTGTGTGTGTATATATATGTAAGGGAATCCCATGTGTGGGCTGCGGTCTTTGTTGTGTGTGTATGTGTGTGTGTGTGTGTGTGTGTGTGTCTCAATCCCATGTGCGGCACAACTGAGGTTTTTGTGTGTGTGTTCAGATGGGCTCAGCTGTCCCATTTCTCTCTCTCTCTCTCTCTCTCTCTCTCTCTGTGTGTATGTGTGTATGTGCGTGTGTGTGTGTGTGTGTGTGTGTGTGTGTACTCACGTGTGTGCAGCAGGGCTCAGCTCTCCATTGGGTTCCTGTTTGATGGCAGGAGAGACTATAGCAGGGTGAGGGATTCCCGTCTGATGAAGGCTGTGAGGATGATGAGGCACGACGTGAGGAGGAAAACGGCTCGACACCAGACTAGAGAGAGAGAGAAAGAGAAAGAGAGAGAGAGAGAGAGAGAGAGAGAGAGAACATATTTAGTAAAGGTCCCAGATTGTGTTCCATTTCGTTCACAGATCCCTAGGTAGGCAGCCTCTTTGGGCAGCATTTACACTCCCAACATAAAAGCCGTTCCACTTGGAAGGCCGCGACGATCGTCCTTTTTCTGGCAGTTTCTCGATGTATACAGAACAACTCTGTTCACTAGATCATTAAAAAAGTTTCAACAAAATGGCGGAACAAACCGTCACTCAGCCCGACGCTAACGTTGCGTTTACAAATGTAAATGAACTGTTGCCTCGCGGGTTACGTAGCTGTCTTAGGTGCAGCTTCGCCTGCGATGCAAGAAAGCTCATAAACTAGCGAGCGATAATGAATAAATAGACGTGAGGATTAAACACAAAGTTATCCCGAACGCAATGTGTGCTAAGATTCCTGGTTTAAAACGCTGCACAGTGACACATGCACCATCAGCACGCAGCGTCCTTCAGCGTTAACACACCGTGTCTGATCTGAGAACGTCCCACACACACACACACACACACACACACACACACACACACACGATCCATAGTATTCCCTGTCCACTCCTTAACACAGCTTTTTTTTTTGTGAGCCTCTTAATGATGTGTCTAGACTAAACATACACACACCCACACACACCTTTTCATTCATATTTCACAAGTAGCCCAAATAAAGAGGCTCTCAAAGGAACCATTATGAGTCCTGCTACAGGCAAAGAGCCGAGTGTGCAGTTACCCTGGAAACCGAGGAGAACTTGACACCTGAGACCACTTTCCACACACACACACACCTTTCCGAAAAAAAAACCCACGGAAACCACTTCCTCCAGCGGGCTGAATAGGACACCTTTCAGATAGCGACAGTGCGGGTTTGCAGCCGAGCACAATGGGGCATTATCGCTAATCGCTCGGGAGAGAGCACACCTCTGACTAACCGTCAGATTCTGTAACAGCTCTTCCAATGAGTTTTGGATCGAAGAGTCGAATCTAACGGTGGCGCTGAAGCTGTCCTGGTGGCCATCGAAAGCACTGTTAATATAAGCACTGTTTTTGATTTTTTTTTTATTAGGGAATTGATTTGTGAAGCAGTCTCTAGGTCAGCGCTCGTCAGCTGCCAAACCCAGAAAAAAACTTTTTTATTTTTGCATTTTTAACAAAACTCCATTTCCTTCAAAGGGTCTGGATTTCCTCTAGAAGTAAAGATGGACTCGGTTCTAATTTATGTCGCATTTTTAAGGCTTTCATTTGACTCATTAGATTCATCTGACTCCCTCGTATCTTAGTGATGTAAAATGACAGAAATAGCGCTGATAAATGTATGAAAATCAAGAAAAGAAAAAAAAAAAAAAAAAAAACGTCTGTAATTCAGCAACTCTAGTTTTCTAAACATGAGCTAGACCAGCTTCTGTTGCAGATCCTCTGTTGTTACGTGTCAAATCACACGCACTGTAGAGGTTAGCTACAGGGTTTGAGACGTTGCGGTTTGATTAGTGAACTGACAACATGGCAAATAATTCAGTGGCGTGGATTCTCCTCGAGTCAAGTTCACACCGATGCACCTCATCTGTTCAGAGTGCGCGCCGCTAGTTAAAAGCGTGAACGTGAAGCGCCACTATGAACACACACTTCGATGTGTCAGTTAATGCCTTAACTGTTAAGCCTTAAAAGCTAACATTGTCGCTATTCAGCCATGTAAGTCACTTATCCAGACTTTTATAAATACGTAAGGCAAGAAAAAAAAAATAATATCACAATACTTCAAAACCTTTGTACCATACACAATATGTATCACGATATACAGTATAATTTAGTTAACAAATCGCCAGCAAACCAGAAGTGCTGCGTTAAAACGGCAAAAATGAAGAACTGAGGATTTTATTAAATATCTACCAAAATGAAATGCTAACAACTTTACCGATGATATCTCAGAAAAGTGTATTGTGACATAATTTATCACGATATTGATATTATATCGATGTATCGCCCAGCCCTATACCGAATTCATTTTATGAAAGTGGATTGTCACGGCTGATCCAAGTAAAACTTTTACACTCTCACACACACACACACACACACACACACACACGCGCTCACCTGGACATGGAGGCATTCATAGCGAGCGCTGGGTACGGGTGGCGGAAACCTCCTGGAGGAATGGAGTACATGGGCTGCGCTTGTCTGAAAGTAGGAGAGTTAATATAAGATTAAGATTATTCTAAGCCACCAATTTAACACAATACCATTTTCTTCTGGCGGTGTGTGTGTGTGTGTGTGTGTGTGTGTGTGTGTGTGTGTGTGTGTGTGTGTGTGCGTGCGTGAGAGAGAGACAGAAGGGTGTACTCACTGTGGGACGAGCCAGCCCAGAGGGTGAGGGATCTGCCCCACAGCCCCGGGAGAGAGGGGGTAATATGGAGACAGCTCAGAGGGGTGGGGGGTCCGTGGGATACCTGTAGAACAAACTTCAGTCTTAGAACAACAGACAGGGAATGGACAACCTGTGTGTGTGTGTGTGTGTGTGTGTGTGTGTGTGTGTGTGTTTAGTACCTGTCTTAGGGTCCAAGATCTCTGGGGAGAGGTGCGCAGGCGGCGTCGCTGGAGGAAAGTGATCATTACTGTAGGTGATGAGGGGGGTCAGCGGGTGCATGTGAGCGTGCTGCACCACTGGAACCTTATTAGACTGAGAGAGAGAGAGAGAGAGAGAGAGAGAGAGAGAAAGAGAGAGAGAGAGGGACAGAGAGAGAGAGAGAGAGAGAGAGAGAGAGAGAGAGGGACAGACAGAGAGAGAGAGAGAGAGAGGGGGAATAAAAACAAATTACTGGGTGGATCTGTGTTTACAATCGCAGTGTGTATCCAGATGTGGTGTGTGTGTGTGTGTGTGTGAGAGAGTGAGTGAGTGTGTGGGCATGTAGTAGCACATAATGTCAGAGAGGGGGAAAAAAAAAAAAAAAAAAAAAAAAAACACAAGACTCTGTGATGCAATCTGGCTCAAGCCCAAAAAACATTTTAAATGGTAGTCTGTGCCAAAAAGGTTCACACCCATCACCAATGTGCGCACACACACGCACGCGCTCTCTCTCTCTCTCTCTCACACACACACACACACACACACACACACACACACACAGAGAGAGAGAGAGAGAGAGAGAGAGAGAGACAAAGAGTATCAGCAAGTTCATGTTTGCACAGTACAAGAGTGACAGTAGTATAGAGAGAATGTGTGTGTGTGTGTGTGTGTGTGTGTGTGTGTGTGTGTGTGTGTGTGAGTGAGTGAGTGAGTGAGTGAGAGAGAGAGAGAGAGGACGAGCGAGCTTGGGTTAAAATAGAAAATAAACGCTGTCTGTCATCGCTTGCACTCTGTCTGATTAATGGAGGTCCTACTTTACGTGGAACTTGCCGGAACTTGTTACAAACCAGAGCATTATGTTACAAAAAGCATGTACTACACTGTTTAAAGAAAGATGAGAGGCAGACTATCAGGTCAGCTCCTCTGATTTATTTTTCAGAGGGAGTTCTTGGAAAACTGTTTAAAAAAAATAAATAAATAAAAACCAAAACCCGTATGAGCCTGTTAGCTAATTAATGTTATAACCTGATGGAAGTGAAACAGCGTGAATAAATATTTAATCCTGCTCTAGACATATTACACGGGAAAACTAAAGAATAAAACAGTGTGTCATGTTGTTATAGGGAAATTAATCGATGATGCAGTCACTGAAACAACAACGACCAAAAAAAAAAAACCAAAACAAAGAGCAGCTTGTCATGTTACCGAGAAACTGCGTAAACTCCTCTGTCATGACGATGTCGGGAAAAAAAAAAGCATTACAGCTTTACCTCTGACACATAAATGTTAAATGAACATCTCCGTCATTGTCCAGCATGTGAATAAGCTGTCGCTATAAGAAAGAAAATAAATAAATAAATAAATAAATAAATAAATAAATAAAGAGTGCATCTGTTGTAGAAAATGAATGACTGCTTTTTGACCAATCAGAATCCAGAACTCTGATCAGTTCTCTTAGCTCGTGTTTGGTCATTTTTCTATCTTGTTCTCTCGTTCACGCTTCGCTGGATGTTTAAAATATCGCAAGTTAAAAACAGTTTTAAATGTTTTACGCTATTTTGTCTGGAGCACTGAGACAGGATGTGTAACCCGCAACAGAGTTTTAAAATCCAAACAAAAGGCCCACACACTCGGGGCGACCTCACGGAGGCGTGTATCCTGCGGGGCTGATGAGGGAGATGAGGGATGAGAGGAGGGCTTCCTTCACATCGGAGATAAATTATTAGGCAAACAGCCTCTGGGTACCAAAGCAAAAAACCCAGTATGAAGACTAGTGAGAACCGTGTGTGTGTGTGTGTGTGTGTGTGTGTGTGGGAGAAGAGGGGGCAGTGTGCACTTTTTTTTTTTTTGGTATTCATTTGCAGGGTGGGAGGTACCGGACCCTTTCAGAAACTCAGGAGGAAGAAAAAGCGAAAAGAAAAAGAGGAGAACGCAAGGCATGCTGGGATCGGGTGGCTTTGTTTGTCGCTCTCGCAGGAAGTGGATGTCAGAGTGGCCTGACCATGACATCAGCATTCAGAATGAGCGTCGATGGACATGGACATACGCACACAAACACACACACACACACACACACACACACACACACCAGGCAAAAACATGCTGACTAATTCTGATGATCTGGTGATGGATCTGTGTCTGTGTGGAAGACGAGTATTAACAAGAAGGAAATCAGTTATTTGATTTATGTAAGTGGGAAGCAATAACACACACACACACACACAAAAAAAGTCAGTGTGAGGTCACGTGCACATCGTCCACATTCTCTCAGCTCCAAACCAAATACACACACACACACACACACACACACACACACACACACACACACAAGGTCACAGCTGGGCGATATGATTAAACAAATATCATGATCAATTACATCACGATACATTTTTCCGAGATATCATTAAACATTAATGACATTATACACAACTATAATCGGATAAGAAGTGTAACGTGTCGTCATTCAGATAAAACATTTGAAATGTTACTTAATTGCTGTGGTACAAGTGGAACAAAACACTTAAATATCATTTGAAAGAATGAGAGCATAAACAGATAGATAGATAGATAGATAGATAGACACACAAGGTAGCTCTTTCCCTTTCCTCCTTGGATATCCAGCATGTAAAAACACACACACACACACACACACACACACAGCAGAATAATAAGCAAACCTGTGTGCTGAATTATTGAGCGTCTCGGACCGAGCAGAAACGCTCATTATCATACACACCTTCCAGGCTCGAGCTGACGGACAGCCGGGTCGCCACACATCTGTGTGTTCACATGAGCGCAAATAAATCAACTCCAGAGGCGTAGATCAGTTCACACGTGAGAGACGGAGTACAGTTCATGATCTGACGTGAGCACTTGGTGGCAGTAAAACGTGTCTCCACCTGACACTCGTTAATATTCGCCCCCCTCCTCGTGCAAGCCGTATCACTGGCTGAATGGTTAATGTTCTGAATCAACAACCTCTGTGTGCTCCCAGACCAAGTCTCCCAGGTGATTCCTACCACCACGCGCACGAGCGTGTGTGTGTGTGTGTGTGTGTGTGTGTGTGTGAGAGAGAGAGAGAGAGAGAGAGAGAGAGAGAGAGAGAGAGAGAGAGAGAGAGAGAGAGCGAGAGTACGAGTGTGTATTCGTGTCACCACCTCTCATTAGCGCTGAACTAGGCTAAATCACTTTTGCAGTTTCCTCTGAGCTTCTCGCCCTCGGGCTACGACGTGATCCAGTGTGTGTGTGTGTTTTTTTTTTTTTTTTTCCCAGAAATACTGACTGACAAGCTGACAATATATTACAGTCGAAGTTTGCTTGTTTAGCTAACGAGCTGATGTGTAGTCCTTAGGCTGTGTGTAGGCTCTGGTCAGACGAACTATTACGCTTTATTTTCAATACAGTCCTTTCACAAATCACTTATCTAAGCTAGAAATTTGAGTGTGCGTATATTCAGGGTTTTACGCTAAAAATCAGGTGCTTGAAGAAAAAAAAAAAACAAACAAAAAAAAAAACACAGCAGCTGTTTTACCTACAACGTAGATTCTAGAAAAGTTTACACACACACTTTCGTGCTTCCTATTCAAGGGGAAAGATGTTACGCACAGCAGCTAATAAAAAGAAATTGTGCGTGTAAATGTCCCCCAAGTGCCTGCGGTTACCGTAAACCTCGTACAAATACGCACACTCCAGTGCTTGAACGCAGAACAAACAGCGTTTAGTCACTTTCTAATTATCATTACAATTTCAATTATTAGTATTAATTAAGTGTTTTTTTCCTTTTTCAAACCAAACTGTGCTGATTTCAGCTAAATATCTCGATGTAATAAATATAGCTAACTGATGTTAACTATACACATGCATCTAACGTTAAAGTCAAACACACTGACGAACTCGAAACGTCTCTGTGTACCGAGACAGGAAGACGAGGACGCGACGTCTTTCAAGCCGGAAAATCGAGACGAGATGTTAAGTCAGATTGTGGAAGGGGGCGGGGCTTCGAGGGTGTGTCATTTAATGTCAGAGTTCAAATCACCTATGCAACTGTCAAACTTTTCGGCGTATTTCTGAGTGACGGCTCGCGTTAGTGATGTTAAGACTTTCTGTTTGGCGAGGTCGTAGCGAGTGAGGTGTCGCTGAAAGTTTGTAAAACTTCCCCGCTGATGCAGAGGCCGACTCGAGCTGTGCTGAAAAGAGCTCTGTGTCTGTTTTATAGGAACGGAGAGGAGCTGAGCGAGAGCAGAGACAAACCCACAGGCTGAGCACCAAACCCTCAATACGCGCCATTCATCTGCAGCTAACGTGACCGCCGTTCCCTCGAGTCTTCTCCTGCGCTTGTGATGCTGCACTTTATAACGTTAGATATGAGATTAATACGAAAAAAAAGCGCAGTGACACGGCTGAACAAAGATGGCAGTGTGTTCAGAGACGATCTCATGGTGCTGTGCGGAGGTGAACCTGGGGTCGAGCAGCTGTGAATAATTGGAATCGGATTTGCGACGGAGGATTTTAAGGACATTCTCTTTCTCTGTCACACACACACACACACACACACTCTTATAAAGTGCTGAGTGAAGCACAAACACATGACAAGAGAGACGCAGGAAAGAAATCTCAGACTGAATCAGACTGCCAATGCAGTAAAACATCCAGATTGATCGCAAATGTAGAAATAAAACTACGTCAGCAGGTCGTGTCTTTGCTATAAAATGTTTCTCATCGAACAGAGCTGCTGCGTGACTCGTAGCTCCACCGAGAGCACGATTTCTGACTACGCCACCGTGTGGTCCAAACAAAGAGCCGGTCTAGTAAGTTTGCCGTCATTTATATGATTTTTTTAAACAGGATTTTAGGGACTTTACTTTATTTAGTGCACTCTGTGAGCCTGATAGGTGACAGAACCTACTACAAAAATGACTCAATTTTACGTTTGTATAAAAAACAAACAAATCAAAAACTCTAGCAACCTGCTAACTTTAAATTTAGATCTCAGGTCTCATATTCATAGACCTAAATTTCCATGAAAAAAAAAAAAAGGACAAAATGCTGAACATTTAGATGTAACATGATGCATAAAATATACACATGGACAATATTTTTATACAAATCCTATGAAGACCTGTATGCATGGGGTGAAACACACATATTTGTCTTAGTATCCTTGTGAGGACTGTCCTCATTAACCCCAAATGAACCCTTTTGGCTATTCCGGTTTATTTAAAAACAAAAGCTATAGTTTTTGCTAAAGGCAGAAGTCTCCATAAGGACAAAAGTGTCAGACATTCGTATTCTTGTGTGGACTAGGGGTGGGCGATGGGACACAAATATCAGATCACGTTATTTCAGTATCATTGACAGTAGAGAACTTTCAAATCTGCCTCTAGAGTTTGTAATTGTTAAATTATTGATTTAATTAATGATTTATAGCGTTATGGATATTATAGCTTCGTATGTTCCAGCTCTAGTGTGGACAATTGTTCCCCACTTAGATATAAAAACACGCCTACTTATACACACGTGCGCACACACACGCACACACACACACGGTCTGGAATGGGAATGTGATGCTGTAAGTGTGTGTGTTTGGTCGGGCAGACTGTTTATCACACCCCACTGTTGTCTGTAACCGCAGATCTCTTATCTTACACTGCCCTCATCTTCAAACCGGTTCTCCTACCCAGAACCCGGGTTCCATTACAGCCCACATACACACACACACACACACACACACACACACACACACACAGGTGTGAGAGGATTCGAATGCAGTGCCACATCAGATGATACGACCGTCGACTGTCGTGATCAGTTCATTAAGTGCTGCTCGGTGCGGCTCAGCGCTGAACCGGAGAGAGAGACAAGCATCACTGCTTCTCTGTCAAAATCTGGATTTTATCGTCAACCATCTGAGAGTTCTGTTTTCGGTTTGCCATGTAGGCGATAAATCTACACCTCCGGGAGAAACCCGGAGAAAATGTCTTGCCAACACACACACACACACACACACACACACACACACAAGCGATACAGCACTCATCAATACCACCTTTCTGTAATACGAGGAAAACGTCACATGATTCCAAAAAAAAAAAAAAAAAAAAAAAATGTCCACAGACTGAGTTTTTAAGGAAACTGTATCTTCTGCGTTAAACATGAGAGGCTCTCCTACTCAAACAGGAAGTCGTACAAACTATTTCTGTACTCAACATGGCTGAGCGTGGAATTGGGCTGAAGTGTCCTTGTTTAACTCCCGTTTTAGTTTTCCCATGCCATTAGAGGTGCAATACTCGATTTTATATTTCTTACTTGTATAATAACCAGGAATATATTTAGATCATGATTAAAAAAAAATACTGGTTTAAACTGCTAAATGTATTAAATTGCTGAGAAAAACCTGCTTGGATATAAAATGACTGCCAGTCTGGAATGCTGGTTTGTGTTTGGATCTACCACCGCACCATCTATGGACAACCGCAGATCCTGGGGGCGGAGATTTGGGAACATGGGCGGGAATAGTGGGTAGGCTCAAGGAATAAAAAAAATAAATAAATAAATAATAAAATGGTTCAAAAGTCAAACCCACTTACATAACTGCCAGAGACCTAATCTTGATTTAAAAAAAATACTAATCTTCCCTAATGCACCTTTAACCAATAGAAACCACAGCGCTGGTGAATTCTGGATTCTGATTGGTCAGAAGGTTTGGATTGAAAGTGCCAGTTTATATCAATGCGCCCATTTTGATACGTGATCGTTTCTATAGTAACGACTCGTTCAGGAGGACTTGTACAGCAGTGTAACTGGTAAATGATCTGGTAGAGATGGTTATTTAAGGTTTATGGAAGGAGTCTCCAGTTTCAGGGGTGAAGCTGTAACTTTAAAAACTCCCTGGAAAGTCACATGATGCACAAATTAAGCGCTTATTTTTTGCTAAATCTACTTTTCCAAGTTCATATGTATTCGTATTTATAGCGCTAGAATAGATTTGGTGTTCTGACACGCTACATGTTTCATATTTCATGTGAACACAATAATCACACCATCTCTGAGAGTGACATGTGCATGTGTGTGTGTGTGTGCGTGTGTGTGTGTGTGTTTACCAAATGTCCCGGTGTAGGTGATCTGGAGTCCTTCAGCGCTGCTGAGCTCGGCACGTCTAACAATGGCCATTTCATCTGCAGATACTGTGGAACAAAAAAAGGAAAAACAAACATGAGCGACATTAGGGCAACACAAACATCGAAACACGCTCACACGCCCCCGTACGTACATATCATACGAGATCTCGCGTCGCAAATCTCATTAGTTTTGTTCCTGAGAAGCTCACAACATTGTTTATCTGGCGCTGATAATCTGCGTGTCTTATGGTGACTGATGTCAGACGATGAAGTGACACACACTCTGTGCTATGTGTGCGGACTTGACGG
>NC_069717.1:27655983-27663483 GCF_027358585.1 Pangasianodon hypophthalmus
GACACGCCTGCCAGGGAGGCAGATGTGAGGGGCATTCGTCACTGAGAGGGAGATAAAAAAAAAAAAAAAAAAGGGGGAAGACTTGCCCGAATAGACAGGAGGATGAGTGACATGCTTTCGTTTTGACTCGATCTGGGACGCTGACGCTTTTTTGGGGTAAAAGTTTTACGAGGAAGTTTGAAGCTGCCGCATGAAGCACACATTTAGGTCAGGTGTGGAGGACGTCGTAAAAAAAAAAAAAAAAAAACATGGCCGCTAACTCCGCCCTCATGATGTCACTACAGGAAAGGAGTTTAATCCAACTCTCAAACTATGAACAAACAAAACGTTATCCGTTAAACGTTACAATTTCCCAAAAGTTTTCATGTCTGAAAAGAAGCTTAGTTAAGAAAGTCTACATGGCACAACTTTTTAGCCAAGATTTACAACTATATAAAATATCTAAGATTTTCTACAGAAATTATTCACTGAATTCAACAACTGCCCTTAGACTTCCACGTTACGGCTGGGCAATATGATGATTTAATGCAAACATTTCATACTGAGTCTTTTAAATGATAAAATTTTAACGTTCTTGTTAAATAGTGATTGAAATTGTAAATAGTATTTTTTTTCTACACATCATTAGATTCAGCTTTTCACAACTTTTCATTTGTTTTGCTGGCAGTTTGTTAGAAACCTGAGGTGAGGTACAGAAATCATGTATCGTAGAAATGTTCATGTCAGGTATCGTGATATTCGTCATATCGCCCACCCTTAGTTTGGAGTAAACACACACACACACACACACACACACACACACACACACACACACACACACAACCCCAAGAGTGTCACGTTAACCATTCTTATTTCCATGCAAACGGTCATTCTATTAAATTTCCATCATTTGTCTTCAAAATGATCACACAGTGTGTGTGTGTGTGTGTGTGTGTGTGTGTGTGTGGGTGGGTGTGTGTGTAGAGCCCCTCCATCCCATCACCCTCCCAAACATATATATTCCAAACAACAAATTCTTGTATCCCATACATAGTCAGTCCTCCGTACCCAGGCATGCAAACACACCCAGAAGATAATGTCAATCACCTGGGGTGTGTGTGTGTGTGTGTGTGTGTGTGTGTGTGTGTGTGTGTTGCGCTTATTTAAGCCCCCCTGTGGATGCCAAATGGCCCCCCTGCAGGCCGGTGCGTTAAGGTGCTAATCGGCGCTGATAACACTAACGCTGCCCTGTGTGTGCCTGCCTATTGTCAGGAGTCCATCACCTGCCTAATGCTGCTCATTTACACCTCCTGTTAGTCCAGGCAGCACACACACACACACACACACACACACACACACACAGACACATATATATATATATATATATCAGCCTTACGCACAGGAGGGGGGAGAGAGAGAGAAAAAAAACCCCACCTAGCCCCGGCCAGGCTCCATTGTTCAGGACTTGTGGCAAATTAAACAATTACGCAAGGCATTCTTAGGCAAATAGGAGACACAAGCGTGCTAATGGGGCTGTAATTACAGGGAGAAGCTGACGATCAGCCAAACCCTGCAGACATCACGCTCTGTTACACTGCAATGACGACAAAAAAAAAAAAAAAAAAAAAGATAGTATACCGATCACATACACTTCAAAACCTGCTTACACACCTGAGCCGAACTTCAAATCGTTCACACACCCACGTCTCAGTGATCATCGAGTTAGCAAACCTCTCCACATTAGCGAGTCTGCTCGAGGCGCAGGTTTGTTTGTTTTGGCTGGCGAGCTGTTTACAGCCAGGCGAGACGAAATTTCCAAAAAAAAAAAAAAAAAAAAAAAAAAAAGACGAAAGACAACTTTTTATTTGCACTTGCGGCTCCGATGCACGTTTGGCTTGGCATAAAATCTCCCAGCGAGGCGCCTGAACTCCTGTACGGGTATCTGAACTATGCGCCTCATCGTTTACTATGTGGACACTGCGAATTTAAGTGTTTTCCGGCGTGACCCGCACGGCCTCATGGCTCTCCCATTCACCGCCTGACAGCCCTAAAAACTGGGGTTAAAGGTCGACCTGACAGAGTGCACCGGTCTCCGTGGCAACCCGACCCTTTTTTTCAGGACAGGCTCGTAGGCCTCTTAATGCACAATAGAGCTCTTAGTGGAGAGGGATTGGGGTGAGAGCTGGGGAGAAGAGTGTGCAAGTGTGCGAGTGTGTGCAAATGTGTGTGTGTGTGTGTGTGTGATTGGTTTTTAAATACTTGACAGCTCAAGTCTTTGGTCTACACTTAGAGCACTAGCATGAATAAAGAAAAGAAAAGGAAAGGAAAGGAGAGGAAGTGAAGTGAAGTGAAGTGTCGCCGCAAAAAACAAGAGGATAAAAATATTGCGGCGCCGAAATGATCGACACACACCACACCATAAAAGTAGAAGTAAATATCTTCACAACAGCCAAAGAAAACGTGTTGCGGTTAGCAGGAAAAACTGTAAAATGACTTTTCTGTTTAAGAAAGCGCTACAAAAATATACAAGCCTCAGTGCTGATGAAGGCATCGCTGGAGGTTTTTTTTTTTTTTTTTTTTTTAAACTGCTGCTTCAACAAGTCCTCGTGTCTTTACGACTTTTCTCCTTCTGTTTTGTACACAATAAACAAACTTCAAATCCTTTAAAGATATAATGGTGAAATAACCAAAGTGAACAACTTTGAGACAAAAAAATAAGTCACTGTGACGTACAAGCAGCCATTTTCTCTCTTTCCTTTCGTGCGATTTTGCAGTCTTTGTGGTGAACTCTAACTGTCGAGTCACTCTGAATTAATTTGGTTTAATGAGCCTAAAAGAATCCCTCTGGAATAAATCATCTGTATACAGTACGTTTACTTAACAGGTGTGTGATATTTGATTACTCGGATTCCGTGATTTGATTTTCCAGGGCATGGAGAAAAGTTTGTGAACCCTTGTGGCCTAAGAAGCACTAAAAGGTTAAAAGCTTCCCTCTGTTCCCTCGTTGTCTTTGTCCGAACAGAGACGCGCCCTTTCCTAAACGGAGCCGGACGCTTTTTTTTTTTTTTTTTTTGTCACAGCTGTCACGCTCGTCCGAGTCACGGTTGAAATCTGGCCATGACATGATCCTGATCTACGACTTCCTCCAGAGCAACAGTGCTATCCTAATAATCCTGTTTCAGCTGCATGAGAAATGCATGAACACAGAGAGAGAGAGAGAGAGAGAGAGAGAGAGAGAGAGAGAGAGAGGAGTTTGAAAGAGAGACACGGAGAGATTGATGCACACAGAGAGACAAACGGTGTGAGAGAGATAGAAAGAAAACCCCAGAGTAAGAGACAGATTAGAACGAGAGACAGAGAGAGAGTCAGAGAGACAGACACAGAAACAGGAGGGAGACTTACAAAGAACAAAAACTGTGTGAAAGAGGAAAACAGAGCTAGAGGAAAAAAAAAAAAGATTAATAAACAGAGACACACACACAGATAGACAGAAAGACAAACAGAGACAGAGATGCTTGGGGGGGGCTAATGTGTGTGTGTGTGTGTGTGAGAGAGAGAGAGAGAGAGAAAGAGAGAGAGAGAGAAACAGACAACTAGATAGATAGATAGATAAGATAGATAGATAGACAGACAGACAGACGGATGGATGGAGCGCTCGGCTGAAAGATTAGTCTATAGAATAAGTGAGCTATTGTGTTGCAGAAAACAACAGTTGAAGTGAAACCTTGCGCATAATTAGAAGCAGTGGTAAATAATGAGTGTGTGTGAGACGGGAGGTGGTGTGTGTGTGTGTGTGTGTGTGTGTGTGTGTGTGTGTGTGTGTGTGTGTGTGTTTCTCCCGGGGCAGGGGAAAGCTGGTCATACTGTTTAAGTCAATTACCAGGCCACTGTGAGGTTCCTCAGTACCTGGGGATCTGATTACACCACCACCTCCCCCTTTAGCCCAATCTCTCTCCCTCTCTCTCCCTCTCTCTCCCTCTCTCTCCCTCTCTCTCCCTCTCTCTCCCTCTCTCTCCCTCTCTCTCCCTCTCTCTCTGTCTGAGCTCTGAAAAATGCCAAAAACAGACCAACTGCACATGCGACTCGTCCCCCGACCTGAGAGAGCGGCTCAGAGCTGCCGAGTCCTTTACGGCCGGCGAGGGCGAGCGAATTACCCAGCAATTAGCCAAACTTTTTTTTTCTTTCTTTTCAATAATAAAAACCAGACACTGAGGCTAGCTGTGAAATGGCTGACTGGATGCTTGCTGTAAAACCTCAACAGTGGGATACCATTAACGTGTGTGTGTGTGTGTGTGTGTGTGTGTGTGTGTGTGTGTGTGTGTGTGTTCACTGCTTAAGCTATTACAGGAGAATAAAGTCTCATAAAAAACAGAGAGACATATTCTGGTAAAGAGGGCAAAAAAACACTGCACCTCTTTAAAAAAAAATAAATAAATAAATAAATAAATAAAATCATCCTGGAAGTCTCATTTACGACCACGTGACGAGTCGATCCTGATAATTATGGGCTGCGTTGGTTATGGGGTTACCACTGGCAACTAGACGGCCCGCCTCACCCGCTGGCATAATAATCACTTGTAAACTTCAGCGAGAGATAGAGAGAGAGAGAGAGAGACGGAGAGAGAGACAGAGAGAGAGAGAGAGAGAGAGAGAGAGAGAGAAGTCAAACCCCGCCTTTGACTGGCTGAAAAAGAGAAAATAAATATTTGCCTGAGAGTAAATTTGATCTGGCGGCGCTGACTAAGTGCCAGGCCTTCAATAAGAGCTTGTGTTAAGAGAGCCACCATTTAAACTAGCCCTTTCAGAGAGAGAGAGAGAGAGAGAGAGAGAGAGAGAGAGGGAGAGAGAGAAGGAGAGAGAGAGTGGGTGGAGGGGTGGAAGGAACAGAAAAGAGGGCTAAATTAAACACATTTGTTTCTGCTCACACATACCACAAGTCTTATGAAAACAGAGCAGTGATTGTGTTCACTCCACAGCCCCCTCTGACACAAACCCACCCACTCCTACACACACACACACACACACACACACACACACACACACACACACACACCCCTTCCCCCCTCATCCCACAGCTGTCTATAGATGGCTTAGTGTGTGTGTGTGCGCACACAGAGGCCCAGATCTCCAGCCCTGCCTGCTCAGACTCACTCAACCCCGTACACACACGTATACACATTTTTCAGAACGTAGATCTGAAACGCCATTTTAAGTCACTGAAACTAACAAAGAAGCTTTTTTAAAAAAAACTTTAAACTTCAAACCGTTTTGGCGTGGACGGCAAAACCGTGCTGACATCACAGCGTGGACCTGCAAATGTCCGTGTTCTGAATCTGCGATGTCGTATTTGATCATTTAATCTCGCTTTGTTTTATTTTTTTTTTTTTACACCCTCTTGTGGAAGGGCGTAACCTTAAACAGTAGCTCCACCTCGTCGTCACTCCACACGTTATTTTTCTTTATAGAACTTTCAGCCATGTTGGTCTTTTTCCGCATTTCTCCTTCTCTATCGCTCAAGACGCATCGGTCTGAAAGTTATTCCTGAAACATTTAACATAACAGTTTACTGGGAGAGTGTTTTCAAATCATTGTTGAGTTTTTGTGTGGACAGAGATATTTTTTCGAAAAACGTTTTCAAAAACATGCGTGTGGATGGAAATATTTTCGAAAATGCTGTTCATATGTACAGAGATATCTTCAAAAACGCAGTTCCTGTGTATGGAGATGTTTTTTCCGAAACCGCTGTTTATATGGATGGATACATTTTCAAAAATGCTGTTTGTGTCAAAGACGTATTTTCAGAAACACTGTTCCGGTGGACTGAGAAGTTTTTCGAAAATGCTATATACATTTTATAAAATGCTGTTCGTACGGATGGAGATTTTTATAAAATGCTGTTCGTACGGATGGAGATTTTTATAAAATGCTGTTCGTACGGATGGAGATTTTTATAAAATGCTGTTCGTACGGATGGAGATTTTTATAAAATGCTGTTCGTACGGATGGAGATTTTTATAAAATGCTGTTCGTACGGATGGAGATTTTTATAAAATGCTGTTCGTACGGATGGATATATTTTATAAAATGCTGTTCGTACGGATGGATATATTTTATAAAATGCTGTTCGTACGGATGGATATATTTTATAAAATGCTGTTCATATGGATGAGAATTTGTTGGAAGAGTAAAAACTACACTTTTTGAAAAACATCTATGTGTACAGACCTCCCTCACTATCCACATCTCCGTCTTCGCCTGGAGCCTCTCTCTCTCACACACACACACACACACACACACACACACACACACACACACACACACACACACTCAACATGAGTATTTCCAAATGTGGGACACCCCGGCAGCGCTGGGAAAACGCTGGATGGCTCATGCAGAGCTGCGACTCTGAGTTCCAGCTCCGAGGGCCTCGGGCTGTTCAGGCTTCGCATAAAGACCGACACCTTTCAGAACACACGCTCCACATTTTCCACATAATAACCAAAGAGACGTATAAAGACCCGAATCAAGCACCGATTGATATCACACACCACCATGTATGTGCTGATAAAAAGCGCTCTGCGTGCTGTATATCGCGAGTTATTATTCATACACATTATCAGAACATGTCTGTTTATAACACGCTGCTATTTATCACCGCTTGGACCTTTTTTTTTTTGTTCCTTCAGCAATGGGTCTGAAATCCTGAGTCCTTCAGGCGAAGCAGAGCAAACAGGAAGGCTCTGGAGTACAATGACAGAAGCAAACAGGAGTGTGTGTGTGTGTGTGTGTGTGTTTGGGGAGCGGGACCACACCTGGACGCCGCTGTACGGGTCACAGAAAGTCTCTGAGATGGAGATAATGGAGAAGAGGACAAACAAAAGGAGGCTTCACCTTCCCGGGAGCGGGTGTGACCCCTCGGCCTCCTGCATGTGTGGGCTGTGTTTCAATATCTCACAGTTTAGGACCCTTGGCAAAGTTTATCTATGAACAAGGTTACTGGTGCCAAGCAGAACACTGAGGAAAAAAATTAAACCATGATTTCAAATATATATTAAAAAAAAAAAAAAAGGAAGAAAAGGAGGTTTTTTTGCACAATAGCACACAGCGTGCAGCGATCGAGTGACTTATCCGTGTCAGAACGGTAAACAGCCATAAAATGCGGCGGCGTCAGTTGTCTGGCAGCGCGAGCGTCTCATAAAAATGCTGCATCTGCGTACCTGACCTCACCTCCACCTGGATTACGGTGGACACGGTGAACCTTCCAGTCATGATCTAAGCTTTAAAATCAGCTCTTATTAGATTAAAATCATCCCGAAAACATGAGTTTAAAAAAAAAAAAAAAAAAAACGCTCCAGTGCTGATCAATTTTCACATTTACGCATTTAAAAAAAAAAATTGTCACATTGTCTGTTTTGGTTTCAAAAAGAAAAACAAAAAGACCTTAATTACATTATCGATGTAGCGATAAATGAACAAAGTCAAAAACAAACTTTTAAAATGAGTAGTAAAGCCGAACATAGT